>NW_020955667.1:1013495-1037301 GCF_003031625.1 Empidonax traillii | reverse complement strand
TTTTTTTTTTTTTTTTTTTTTTTTTTTTTTTTTTTTTTTTTTTGTGGATGCTATTTATTATTCAAATGTGGGGAGAGTCGAGCCAAGTGGTGCATTGCTCTCATTAATTATTCTCTGGGATTAAGGAATCGGTTAAAACCATATCTCCCTTAATCCTGTTTTATTAATTTTATATTCTTGGCAAAAAGAGAAGCAAAACAACAACCCCCCTACCCTCTTTACAAAGGGATCATGCAGCTTTCTGCTGGGACCCTGAGAACAGGAGGTCTCTGGTGTTCCATGGATGCTCGTCTTTTTAATTTGATAAAATAAATTAGCACAGGATTAGAGCCTTCCTGACAGCACAGCTCAGCTGCAGTTACCACCTTGAGGGAGGCATTAAGCATCGTTTTGGTTGCATGGAGGTGGAATGGGAGTGCGCCGGCCCCCTTGCTCCTCTGGGGGAGAGAACTTTCCTCTCAGTAGCAGCAAAACTGATGCCTCTCCTCACCACCTGGCTGCTGCCAAAGCTGCCACCTTTCTCCAGCGACAAGTCTTGTGTCAGATGATGTGGTTGCTGCCTGCTCAGGTGAATTCATGAGCCCATCAGCTCGTTTCATACAGCAGCCAGGGTGATAACTGTAATTAGCCTCTTTTGGGTCATCACGGAGATGTAAATGAAACGGTTTCCTCTAAGACAGCAGAGATTTGATTCCTGAGAGTGAAGGCTTGGTCTCAAAAATGGAAGTGGGACTTTTGCAGGTTTCATCTCCTTTTTGTGGCAGGGAAGCTCCAGCTGGTGCTGTCATCAAATTCTGCTTGCTAGGGAAATGCGTGGAGGCCAGGTTGTGAGGGAGCAACCTGTGGCTGCAATGCAGACGTAGAATCCTCCAGACTGCTTGTTTGTGTGGCTACCAGGTAGGAGAGAAATTACTGTGGTGGTGTGTGGCCATATGACCTCTTTCTTGGACAGAAGGGAACCTGCATTTAGTTTCCAGGAGCAAGATGGAACTAGTCCCACAGCACTGAGGTTTGCAAGACGTAAGAACCTGGAGCATGAGAGCTGGGCTCAGCTTCTTGAGGCTCTTTTTGAGCATCATGATGCTGAGGCATTTGGTCCCTCAGCTAGGTGGAATGTCTTGGGTGTCTTGTCTTGTGCTTATCTTGAAGCTGAGGACAGCTGTTCCCACCACTGAGTTGGACACTGGGGATACATTTCTGCTTACCTTTAATCCTTCAGGAAATAAGGCTTGTGTGAGGCCTTTAAAAGGAGTTATGCCTGAAATATTGTCAAGTGTCTTCTCCCTGGAAAAGGGATTATTTCCAATAATGGCAGTGGCTTAGCAATGAGTCTGTAGTGATGCTGGCTGGGCCAGGCTGCGATGGAGGGAGGTTGGTCCTGTGACACGGCAGCAGATCCACTCTCAGCTCCACTGCAAGGGGCTGCATGGATTAGCAGGTGCTAGCAGGGAAATGTTCTAATGCTATGGTGGTCTCAGGGTCACTTCTGAAAGATGCTCCTGCTTTTGAGAGTGTCTTTGACTCACTCTCTCCTGGCCTTGCCTGACCTCACCTGAACACCTTTGCTGCAGCATTGACTGTCATGTTAAGTCTCTGGGGTTATTTTCAAGGCTCTTGTTATGGAAATTTCCATAGTTTCAGTCGTTTGAGCAGTGCAGAGATTTTTGCAAAAGATCTTCCATTCAATACTTATTTGTACAAGAAAGTTGTGATTGAAGGCTGCACAGACCCTCCAATAATACAAACACCAGAAAAAGTCTTCAGGGCTGGATTTGTCAAACATCCCAAATCAAGGCATTTTTATTTCCTGTATTTCCTTTACCAGCCAAGGATTTCTTTTCTTCCAAAACCTGCTTGCTGTGGGATTTTTTTGTTTGTGAAAAGTCAGGGAAGGTTACTCTTATAAAAAACAAAGAGTTCCTTTGGAGAAAAATTATAAAGCAAATGGCTTCAATTGTTTTATCCCGTCTAGGAACAACTTCCTAACTTGCTGTGTAGGAAGAGCGAGCACTTGTTCTACTGTTAGCATAGCCAGCAGGGAGCAAGAGGATGCCCTGTTCCCAGATGCTGGGTATTCCCTGTGGACAGGCTGATGACCTGCATGTGTAATTGTAGAAGAGGTTCAGGCAGCATTTCATTGCTTGATAACTCTGTGTCCTATGGAAATTTGCTTGGATTCTGCAAGTTGCCAGGCTGGTGCCAAGCAAATTGTGTCTTATCTCAGCCCCTACACTGGACAGGTGGTGGGGTGGGATACCTGGAGCTGTTGGAGGTGAGTGGTGCTCTGGTCCTTGAGACAGGCAGAGGAATCCTCCTAATGATGCCAATGGAAAGCTGAAGTAGGCTCCATTCTGCTCCTGAATTACCATGTTGGCTAGGCTGCAGCTCACAAAACCAAGATTTTTCAGTGATGTTTGGACAGAAAAGCTCATTTGTCAGATGCCTGGGTAACCTTGTCTTGGTTGGGTTTCCCTCTTGTTGAGGGCGGGCTGTGGCATGGCCTGAGCATCCTCACCTTTCTGTGGGAGCATGAGCTGAAGTAGGGTGTGGGCTGTGAGCACTGCTGGAATTAGCCTTAGTGGTCACTGTCTTTGAAACAGCTGAGAAAAAGTCAAAAACACATTGATAAAAATGTCAAACAGCAGCCTTCAGGTGCCCTGGCAGTGTTTTGATCTTGTTTCCAAACTTTTCGGTGAGAGAAGAGCTAGTTTAAGTTAATTTGAATTGCAAAGCATCACTGATGTGCCAGTGAAGGAGACCTCGCACAGCCACGCACAAGGAAGCCAAAAAAAAAAAAACCGAAGGCATGTATTCTCAGATTTGAGGTAGGAATTATATACACTTAGAGTCATGAACTCTGGGTAATAATTGAAAGGTCAGATTGATGAGAGCAGCCTCCGAGATACGATTTCTATGACAGCTTGATGGATGCCCCACTATCAAGGTGTGCTTTTAATCATAATCTCATTACTCCACTTCTTATGGTTCGACTCACCTAAACTCATGGGAGGAATCAGGGGCCACCTCTAAAATGTGAATCGGCTTTTATTTGGAGGTAGAAGAGTTGAGTGGTTGGGGGAACAAAAAGGAAAGAAATGAGCCAAAAGAGAAAAAAAGATCTTCTGGCTGAGGATGAGTCAAGAGCTGGTGTGAGATAAATACCCTCATTGCTCCAGAGCAAGGCTCTGGATAACTTTCTGCTGTCTGGGATCAGTACAGGTGCTCTGAAGCAAAGAAGGGAGTCCTGAACCTCTCTCAGCATCAGCACATGTCATGCCCATGAATCTCTCTGCATTTCTGTCTGAGGGTCTGGGCCTGTGGTCTGTGAAGAGATGGCCATTTCTGCTCTCCCAGGCATGAGAGAAGCTTTGTTTTGGGAGAGATCCAATGCTGGCTGTTCATGTGCTCTGATCTATCCAATCAAAACCCATGCTGAAGCTTTCCTGATGGCCCACTATAAAATGCTTAGGTGCTGATGGAGAATACCAGCTTCCAGCAAAGGGTCCCTGCACCTTCAAGATGGGAAAAGCCTTTTTTTGAGGCCATGGTGCACAGGAGCTGAGAAGATAAACCTGAACTTTATCCCAACCAGACCCCATAGCAGGCACTGAGGGGACAGCACCTCTTCTCTTTGCAATAAATACCGAGAAGCAACACCACGTCTACTGAAGAGAGCCTACAAGAAAGATGGAGAGGGATTTTTGACAAGGTCATTTAGTGACAGGAAAAGGGGGAATGTTTTCCAACTGAAAGAGTGTTGGTTTAGATTGGATACTAGGAAAAAAGTCTTCTCCATGAGATTGGTGATGCAGAGGTACAAACTGCCCAGGGAAGCTGAGGATACCCCATCCCTAGGAGTGTTCAAGAACATGTTGGATGGGGCCCTCAGTCTAGTGGAAGGTGTCCTTGCCTATAGCAAAGGGGTTGGAACGAGATGATTTTTAAGACCCTTTTCAACTCAAACCATTCTAGGATTCTATCATTCTATGTCATCAGGACCATGGTAACCATGGAGGGGGGCTGGCTAGTGGCAGCTCCCCGAAAGCATCCTCACCGGCTCCTCTGCGAGAGCTCAGTGCAAAAGCAGGAGGGTGCCGGGGTGGCATCTTGCGTCCCGTTAGCTGATCCTGCAATTCATTCTCGCCTCCCTGGAACCTCCTGGAAGAGTTAGTATGGAAATTTCAACCTATTTTTAAGGGTTATTTTCACTCAAGTGAAATCTATCAAAGAAGGAGGGTTATTTTTACAGCACGCAGCAAGCGCCGGTTGCCATGGCAGCGGGCGGGCGAAATGCAATAAAGCATCCCTCTGTTATCGTAAACACAAAGGGAACCACGGGCACCAGGAAGAAAGGCCATTGTCATGGGGGAAATAAGGCAACTCCGTGGTGCACTCACCAAGGGAGGTTTTGTGGGGTCCTCTGTACCCACGCAGGGCACATTGGGACGAGAGGACTGAACCCCTCTGAGGTCCTGCTGTGAGTGTTGAGGACACTGATACGTCAGCCTGGGATGAGCTTCCACCCCCCTTCATCTGAAAAAAACTCATAAGAAGTTTAGAAAATGCATCCTCTAAAAAGATGTATTTTTTTTTTAAATCTGACTTCCAGGACAAGGAGCAGTCAGCTGTGGAGGTCTCTTCTTTTAAATGCTTGCTTGCTGTGAAGAGATTTTGCATGCAATTGGAGGGTTCAACCCCTCCACCTCTTCCAAGTGTGCTCTGTCTGTGTAATAATTTAGGTGCCCTGTTTCGGCCGAGCAGCTGAAGGGACAAGTGTAACTGGAGTGTCCTGATGGTGCTGGGCCCAGGAGAGCCTTGGTCAGCGTGGGTGTGAGCAGCTCCCGGAGAGGTGGAAGACCCCAGCTGGGATATCCCTCATGAGCTGTGGCTGTCCCTATGCATACGAGCCCTCGGCTGTCCAGCAGCATCAGGGGGCACAACTAGAAACTGTGCCAAGCCCTCGAGGTGCGTGTTTTATCCCTGAAACCTGCACTGCTGTTGGGCTCTGTGGAAGCCACATGGCTGCCCTTTATTGCTCTTCCCTCCCAAGACTGACCGAAGTGGCACATCTTGGGTGCACAAGGGGTGGCTGGGCGGGGGAGAAGCCCAACACAACCAACTGCCAACATGTGCTTAAGCTTCCCTAAGTACCATTGTGGGTGTTTGCATTTTGAACTCTCACCAAGACCGCCAGTAATGTGCAATAAGAACAAACAGGCAAAGGATTGGTCTCCCGCACCACATAGAAGCCTCTTCAAGAACCTGAGAGTTTTTTGGGGGGAGTTCCAGGCACTCAGAGTGCTTTTGTTCAGAAATGTCTTGAATTGGGTACCAAAGCTCAGACGATCCAAAATGCCTTGCCATTTGATTCACCCCAGAGATGTCACTGAGGTCTTGGATTTTTCCAACTCTGACACTGGAAAAAGCCAGTGGTTTTGAATTTCATGATGTGGGGCGAAAGCCCAGCAGGTGTGAGCTTGTGTCATTGAAGTGCCACTGAAGACCAAAGTTGTCTTCACCTTTTCTTCATGGAAACTGAGTTAGGGATAACTGACCCTTGCAGAACAAGCTCTCCGAACACACCATCTCCCAGCCCAGCCTAAGGTCAGCCCCACTCCAGTAAGTATAAATCCTCAAGAACACACATAGAAGTTGGGCATCCCATCACTGATGAATGCCAGGGGACAGGTGGGTGTGAAAAAGGCGAATCTCTTGCACTGATCAAAAGTCCCACTCCTGCCTTATGCTGATCCAAGATCCTGCTGTAGGGTTTACAGGGCAATGGCTTTGGAGCTGGGGAGCTTTCTTTTGCAGCAACTCATAAACAGGGAAAAGGAACAAAAGCAGGACTTGCTGTGCAGCAGCGTGTGTATAAATAGATCCCTGGGAGGGTGAGACCAGGGGGAGGGAAGAGATGGAGATGATTTCTCTTTCTAAAGGAATGGTCTTGACACTGCTTGCCTTTATGGCTGAACCCTGTAGCATCAAGTCATTGCTCCTTGTGCCCTTAAAACCCCAGCTACTTGCCAAGGTAAGGGGGTTTGCACCATTTTTTAAAAAAAAAGGTTAATGGCTTTTTTATTGAATAGTAAGGAAAAAATACAATAATGCTCAGCTGAGGATGTATCTTATCTAAAAAGGTTGCTAATGATTAGGGTTTATATTGAATTATTAGAGTCAATAACCATGTGGCTCTTGGGGAGTCCCTCTGAGGAAGAGCGCAAGATCTCCAGCAGTCTGGTGGCATTTAGCCAAACCCTTGCCTGGTGAGGAGCACTTTCACCAAGGTCTTCTCCAAAGCAAAGTCAAGGAGCGCTTCCCCAGGGGACTCGGGTCCAAGCCCTCCCTCTGACAGCACAGCACGATGTACTGGCAGAGTGCTTGATGATCTCCCTGAGATTAAACTTAATTCACAACTCTTTAACCTAAGGTTCCCGTTCATAAGTGTTTCATTATTAAGGGGTGAGAACGTGGCAGCTCCATTCTTTAATAGCGTATATAGCATGTTACACTTTACAATGCATTAGCAATAAATGCTTAATGGAAGGGGCTATATCAAGCTGTTAGATAGAAAGCCTATTATAAAATGTGGGCTCCTGCTAAAACAACGTGTGCGTCTGTTTAACGCCTGATGTTAACTCAGAAAAGCGTGTTAGAAAGCTCTGCTCTTTGGCACAGAGAAAATAAGGAGCACTTTATGTATTAAAGTGTCACCAAAATTTCCTCACTTGTTTAAAACAATCTCGAGAAAGTGTTGTCTAAAAGGTAGCTGGCTGAGATGGGAAGTCTGGAGGAACCTGTCAGAAGCGGGGGCTGGAGGAATCTGGGGTGGGAGTGGATGTGCAGCAAGGCTGGATCAGGTCTGCTCAGTGCAGCAGGGAGGTGAGCTGCTTTCAGAATCATAGAATGGTTTGGGCTGGAATGGTCACTAAACATCCTCTCATTCCGACCTCCAGTCATGGACAGGGATGCCTCCCACTAGACCAGATTATTCAAAGCCCCATCCAGCCCGGCCTTGAACACTCAGGGTTGGGGGCATCCCCAGCTTCTCTGGGCAACCTATTCCAGTGCCTCACCACCGTCAGATGATGACTTTGGGACCAGCTTAATTAGACTAGGCTTCTCAGACTTCCAAAACAGACCTGCTGTTCCCCACTGTGACTTATTCAGTCCTGACCCCTCTGTCTTATTCCAGTGCTTCAGCAGTTAAATGGAAAATGGTGTCTGAGAAGATTAGAATTAAGTTATTAAAGCATCTGGACACTTCTAAGAGGATTGCTGAGCATCGTAGTACTCAAGATTGACTTGAGAATTTGGGGGTGGATTTGCAGCTGGAAGAAATTCCTCATGTACTGTATACCTGCCCCTTGTGTATATGTTAGCATACTTGGCACAGATGTCTCTTTGTTTCCGTACAGGAAACTAATTGCCTTTCTTGTTTCAGTCTGAAGTTTTCTTGTGTCATTCTGTAAATAATGAGAGGCATTTCTCAAAGTTTGCCAGCGCCTTTGTTTCTCTTGACGGCACTTCAGCTGCTTGCCCTGCACTAGAGGAGCATCCCCCTTGCTGGAAACCTGGTGTCATCTCAGCAGGGTCTGCACTGGCCCAGAGGTTTGTCGGCTGGGAGATGTCCTGTGGGGAAGCAAAAGTGGGGAGAAGGAGATTTTATGTGAGAGTGACAAGCTCTGCCTTTGAGCTCGCTCTAAGTTGCAGCTTTTTGTGTGAATTCCTGGAGATTAAAGTTCCTTTTTTATCCTCAGCACAGTGGGGGCTTAGGCAGCAGTACCACCTAACACCTCCAGTGACCCCCAGGGATGCAGCTCCTGCCTGTGAGGGGACTTTTCTCAGCCCTCGAATGCTTCTGGCTCTCTGTTCCCCGTCATGTGCCTTTTAGAAACTGATTTTTTGGTAGGCAGTCTCTCCTTGGCTCTAAGCTGTATCTCCTGAGGTTTAAAGAAGAGGAGCAGAAGTTCAGCTTGTGACAAAATTGGAAACAACGTGATACCATGATGGAAATCCAGCTCTCTCCTCCCGGTGCCAAATGATGGTTTGCTACAGACCCGTGGGAGAAGAGATACCCCTCAGAGCTTTCCCAGGAAGTTAAGCTGGCGCAGACACAGAATAAAAGAGGGATGAGGGAGCCCAGAGCTAGCCTAAAATTTCATCTGCTGCTCCAATTTGATGTGAAAGAGGAATTCAGGTCAGTAATGAGAGAGCAGATGCGAATGTTTGGTGCAGAAGGGTTTGCTGCTGTAAACTAAGCAGAGTTTACAGGTGCTTGAACAGCGGAAGGGGAGGTTTGTCCTGTGGGAAAGGGGAGGATCAGCTCTAGTAGTGGGTCGGTGACTGTCCAGGTCCACCCAAATCCAGGTGAAATGTCACACCCCAGATCTTGTGGCACACATGGATGGTGAACCCCCTGAGCAGAGGGGATGCAGCTGGGGCACAGCACCACGGCTGGCACAGGTGGGCAGGATTCAGTACAGGGAGCAGCAGGGAATCTCCACTGCTGCTGACCTGGAGGTTGTCACGCGTCCTTCATCCATCCCTGTGCACAGCTGCTGGCTGAGCTGGCAGGGCAGCTCTAGTGGTTCCATCCCAGCCACTGGCAACTTGATGCCATTCCTGCTTTCTTATTTTGGTGTTACTACCACAGTTCTATTTTCTACAGTATAACTTGGGCCACGGAATAAATGTTGGGTTTCAGTTAGCAAAGGAGCACCAAGGAGGGCTTGTGATGGGAGGTAAGTTTGGCTTTGGCTGCTTGAAAACCACCTGGGAGGAAGGCTTGTGGGTGGCCAGAGGGAGGATGCTGTTGGATGTGTCTGAGCCAGGCTTTTCCTGCCTCCCTGCTGCATTGGGCAGTATCAGTGCTCCCAGACTAGCTCCCTGTGCCTGGCTGAGAGCATGGCTGCAGAGATGGGGTAGCTGGGAGAGGATGCTGAGCCCTGCCTCAGTTTCCCCTCTTAGTGTAACCCGAGAGGGGAGTCTGTAGGCCAGCTGAAAGGAAGAGAGGAGGTGGTGTTGGGCTGCCTTGCCAGCTTTTGGGGGTATGCTCTGGCTGGCCACCCTTCCTGCTGGGGTAGCTGTTTATCAGGAATGAAGCTGGCAGGGAGGGATCCTGAGTCAGCTCAAGCCATCAGATCTCTGTCAAGGATTTGGCCTGGACTTTTATTACCTGTCCCTCTTGTCACTTTTGTGTGAGGAAGCGGGGACATAGTGGGTACCTGCTTACTTTGGGGCTGTCACATCTGCTGCAGGGGGGACAGTGCAGCTTGTGACAGCCCGGGGTCATTAGCGCTGGCCTCTGAGGCTGCTGCCAGTTGGGATTTACTGTCCATCTCCCTGGGACCAGCTGAGCTGTCCACTCCCTGCATGGCAGCCCCTCATCCTGAGCACGGCTGGGGTATGAATCCTGCCCCGTGCTCAGCATCCCTGGACGAGGATCTACTGTCTCATATCCTTCCTCACACGGGGAGGGGGAAACGCTTCGGCACGGCTAATTGTGGAAGGCTGGTTCTTTCGGCACTGCTTGCCTCAGGCTGCCAATCACCCCTCGCTCCCCTGCTCCCTCCGCAGCGCCGGGCATCACGTCAGCTGTGTCACGGTGTGCTCTGACATCGGCCTGACGCCTGGACCGTGCCGGGGCAGTGATGAGCAGTAATTGGGTCCCCCCTCCACCGGCATCACCTGTCAAGGCCATGGGGCGGAGGGAGCGAGCGACTTTGCAGCCGTCCGAGGAAGAGCTCGGACACTGACGCCTTTCAGGTGGAGACAGACCTTTCAGGGGCTGAATTCTGCTGGCAGTGAGGTTGTTCTGAGTCACAGATGCCCGTTCTCACCTGGGGTGAAGGAGTATATTGATAGCACCTTGCTAGCTTGCACCAGCCACAGGAGCTCTGGGATGGCTCTGGGGGTGCCTTCAGGAGCATCAGGCTGCAGGTATTGTCTCTAAGAGGCCCCTTTATCCCCCCCCAGTCTCATTTAGAGATGCTTAAGTGCACTTCTAAAGCTGCCTGATGCAGGTGTGGCTGACACCTCGCCAAGGTGGCTGTGCATGCTGCTGCCAGCCGTGCCCCAGCAGCAGGGCTGGGCACGGTGCTGCTGTTACTGTATGTGCCAAGGGGTCTCCTTGATCCCCTTGGGAACAGCGTGACCAAACTGTTGCCAGCAGCCTGTGGTTCTTCCAGGGTCTGGTCTGACCTTGCTTGATTGTGGGGTGAGGACTTGCATCCCAACCAAGTGTGTCTGGAGTAAGAAAGGGGTCGCTGCAGAGAGTGCATGTTTGAGGTAGATGGTGGCAACAAGAACACTGTAACTTCCACTGTGCCAGCCCCCACGCCACTGCTGGAGTCCACCTCTCCTCCTCATTGCCCCTGTAAACATTGCCCCTGTGATTTTCTCTAACTTTGTAACTTCCAAGGGTCCTCAGTGTATTTTCCCCAGCTGCTCTCCCCCCCCTCGTCTCAGAGGCTGTGTGTGACAGTGTATTTCAGTAGTGACTACTGTAGCGATGAAAGCCCTTTTCGGTGTAGGGGCTGGCTGGCAAGGTGGGGAATGCTGTCTTCTCCATCATCACCATGCTGATCAGCAGCAGCACCCCCTTCTCATCTTCCCACCTCCGGGGAGGCAGCATATGATGCTGACGAAGGCTGCTGCTGCTTGCTCCACATCAGCTGGCTGTGCGGCATCACGAGCAGCGCGTCCCCCTGACAGCACATCTGCAATTACTGGGAGGCATTTTTGCCTGTAGCTGCACATCCCGACTGCATTTTCAGCAATAACAGCTTCTTTGTCTTGGGTATTTTACCCAATCTCCTGAAATCAGGGACATAGGCAGCTATTTTTGGCTTTGAACCTGGTCATCATAATTTGTCCATGTTTCTTGCAGTGCTGACATCGTTCTCTACGGCAGGGGCTGCGGGCTGGTGCTCAGTTAGTCCCAGGGTGAGTGATGGATGTCAGTAGTTTAGGATCTTTGTGAGGTTTTAGGTGGTTTCTCCTCAGCCATGATAACATCCACAACGGTTTCCCCACCACTGGGACCTTCCCTTCCACAAGGTCTCCCAGCACCTGGAGCATGGTTCTCACCTTCCTCAAGGTAAACGCTGGGACCAAAATCTAACAAATAGCCCATTTAAAAGTGCAGACCTTGGAGGTCTCAGGGTTCTAGGAGGCTACCAAAACCCTGCTGATGCATCACGATGCCATCATGGCTCTGCTCTCGCTCCCTGAGCAAGTGGAAGTGCTGCTGGGTTGTCCCTTCTTTTAGGGCTGGGGCTGCCAGGACTCAGCTCCCTGCCTTGTGCCTGCCTCTGCAAGCACATCATTGCTCTGCTGCCTTCTGCCAGGTAGATCTGACACTTTTAAAGCACAGTCACAAGACTGTCTCATCTGTGCTTTCAACCTTCCCCAGGAGTCTCCCTGCTGTGTGCACTGAGCTGGGCTCTGGTGCTGTGTGTGGGTGGTCACACAGGGAAAAGAAATGGCTTTAAATGCACAGAGAGTAGTTTGGACTAGGTGTGAGGAAGAAATTCTTTATTGTGAGGGTAGTGAGGCACTGGTACAGGTTACCCAGAGAAGCTGTGGCTGCCCCATCCCTGGCAGTGTTCAAGGCCAGACTGGATGGGGCTTGGCGCAACCTGGGATGGTGGAAGGTGTCCCTGCCCATGGCAGGGTGTTGGAACTTTAAGGTCCCTTCCAACCCAAACCCTTCTATGAGTCCAGGAAAAAAAAATTGCTTGGAATTTAGCAAATTAATTAAAATAGTAAGTAAATAGAGAACCTGAGGCATTCTGCTGTGTATTTTAAAAAAGGTGCTTGCTGCTGTTTCCCAAAGGTCCTGCTGAGGGAGGCAGCTTCCTCCTCACAGTCTGGTAGGGGCAGGGACATTATCTTGAGGGAGCACCCCAAAACTATTTCCTTGAATATGTCCTTTCTACCTCATTATTGCTACTTTGTGTTTTCTGACCACATTAATGATTACAGCAAAACAGGATTCTTACTGGCAGCATGAATCACTCTTTCAAGATGACACCAGCACTTACAGTCTTATTACTGTCATTAACAGAATTTTTATTATGACTTTGCCATGCTCCCCCTTTCTAAAGAAAGCAATTCAAATCCAAATATTCTGGCCTAAAAATATCCCATCCTCATTTTCCTCTCTATCCCAAAAAGAGGTCACACCAGTCCTTCTGGGTAATAGAAGAACATCTATTTCTATGGATGTACTTACGCTGTGGTTTAGGTTATCGAGCACATTTCTCAGGCCTGTGTTTTCCTAATTGTATATCTGCTGAATTCAGCTGCCCCTGGGCTCAGCAGTGGTCTCAGGTCTTCTGCAGCCTGTCCCTGCTTTGCTGGCTGGGGACAGAGCCAGGCTCTGCAGCTGTGGGGAGCAGCAAGCACCGGTCTGTGGAGACGTGACATTACCAGATGTTGGCCATGTGTCACCTGATGTGACTTGCCCAAAGGACCTGAAGGTGATCCAGGGGATTGATCCCAACATCCCATTTGAGATGAGATGCCTCTCTTGTTTTACCTGAGCTTCAGGGCGCTGCTGATCCCATCCATCTAGCGGGCTGTGTTTTTGGCTACCCTGAAATTAGCTGCCAGAGAGTAAAACAGGGAGGTGACAGAGTGTTTGTCACAGCTGGGACTGTCCTCGCCAGGCTGAAGGTAGCTGGATGATAGGATACACAGGAGAGGACACATTGTTCCTCGTCTTGGCCCGTTATGGTTTTACAAATGACTATTCCAAGCTTGGTTCCAAAATGGTGTCGTGGCTTTCGCTGCTGTCATCAATTGCCATCAACACTGCATTTAGCTGACATAATTACTTATTGTTACAATCAGTGCCCATTAGGTTAAAGCTAAATTACAGTCTCAGTCCTTGGGAACTGCCTATTACATCCATATGAATACGCAAAGTTCATCACTCATGATTAACGTTGCTACAGTGAATACAAAAGGAATTAGTGAGGACCTGTCACTTATTGTAAAGTGCTGCCAGATTATGGTATCAGAAATGATGTGTCAACTGTTAAAACTTAATAATCCATGCTGGAGTGCTGTATCTGATTATAACACTGATCAAAGGAGAGGCCTGATTGGCACTCGGAAACATTATGAGACCGATAACCTCCAAGGGTCAGGAGTCACCGACCAAATGCCGAGGCTGCAGCTCAGTGTGTTCACCCCCAGCTCTGGGCACTGTGAGGGGCTGGGGACACTCCTGGGGGCACGTGCCCGGGTGCTGGCATGGCTGGGAAAAGATCACGGAGTCTGTGGTCCTTGGGCACATCTCTGAGCTGCCGCTCCAGCCTGGGCACCTTCCATATTCTGTCAGGAGAGAGCCTGAGGATTCCAGGCTGGGATTCAGCCACACTCCGCTCAGGCTGATGGTGCAAATCACTCTGCCACAGTCAGGGCTGCCATTTCCAGAGCCTTCTCTTGCACTGGTGAGACCTAAGTAAGAATGTGGGGGCACATTCCCCCAACCTGGACTGGGAGAAGCTGGGAGCTCTCTCATTTGGGTGGGTTTTGCTGGATACCTTCTTGTAGGGTAAAAGCAGCGAGCAGTCATGTGTGTGTTGGTGAATGTATGTGTGTATAAGTATGTGTATGTGCATGTGTGTGTGGATTTAAAAAAAGTTCTAAGGTTTTGTTTTGACATTGCTCAAGAGGACTGCCTGATTTTTCTAAATTGAAGAGAGTTTTTGTTTTGAAATTGGTTGTTTTGCACTTTTCTTGCAAAACTCAAGACTAAAGAAAATGTTTTACTTAACCTCAAATGCTGTAATTCTGGGGGGTTGATTTTTTTCCTTCTCCTTTTTTTTTTTTACTTCTAAAAGGCATCCTACTAGCAAACATAAATATCTGTTGTTGAACTCTGCTAACAAAGTCCTCTTGGGAAGAAGAGCTGAACCACACAGGCTGAAGCACATGGGCTTGACAGAAATGGGAGCTATAAATCTGTCTGGACTGTGCTAATCCCCCTGAGACAGGCTCTGGCTGAGCCAAGGGACCTCCAAATACATGGCATTGTGCTTGTCATCCAGCAGCGCGCCTGGAGCCAGGATGTGGGGAGGTCCTCATCCACAGTGGAGGTTTGTGTTGAACCATTGACGGATTATGAGCCCCTCCCAGGCTCTTCTTCACGGACCCATGTTTTTGTTCATGGATACTGGTTGCACATTGTAGAATGGTTTGGTTTGGGTGACCTTAAGGATCTCATTCCATACCCCCTGCAATTAGCAGGAACATCTTTAACTAGGTCAGGATACTCTGAGCTCAGTCCAACCTGGCCTTGAACGTTTTCAGGGATGGAGCCTCTACCAGCTCTCTGGACAACCTGTATTTACTAGAGTTTACTACTGGTCACAACCTGATTTACAGCTCAAAGCTGGCCACTTCATACTAGCACGTTTACACCATCCCTTAACCAGCTTAGGTTTCCTGGCAGCATCCTGCATATTTTGTACATTCAAAGGTGAGTCTTTACCATGTCTCCCTTCCATGTTTGTTGTTTCCCAGACCTTCAGGCATCCTCACCTCTCCTTTCCAGGCTTGCTGTAGTTGTGCTCCATCTTGTTTGAGGAGCAGCGGCCTTTTTTGCACCAGTTTGAATCCTTGCCCATGGTTCGGTGTCTTAGGGTTGTTTTTTTCCTTCTTGGGTTGCCTAAGTATGATGGAAAGGGCTGGATTTTTTTCCTTTTTCACTGCAGCAACAAAGCAACATAACTAAAAGCACTTGTTTGGTCTCAGCTGAAAACTTAAAACATCTTTGGTGTGAACCTGCAAACAAGACTTCTCAAGTCCCTCTCTGTTCTGGTTCAGCTGATATATTTGATCTCTGGAAAAAATAATGAAACATTTACTTATCCTCAGCAAACAAAGCTTCCCTTGGAGGACCTGAAATGCGATCTGTCATTTCCATTTCAAATAATTTTAAATGTCTGTGTAATTTTAACCATAAAATGGAAAGTGTAACTGGCCAGCAACTGCGAATGGAAACATTCCTTTTCAAAGCATTCAAATGAAATCTTTCATCTACTTTCTTTAAGATTTCCTGCCTGTTGGCTGGTTTGAAGTTGGCAATTCATCGAGATGAAGTTGTGCAAAGTTGGCTGTTGCTGAATTTGCATTTTTTTTTTCCCCAGAGGAGAGAGACTTAGACTGAAAAATATTGCAGTGCTGCATCATCAGGAGCTCCATTCCCCCCATGTGTCACCCCCTGTTGCATGTGGAATTGCAGGTCTGCCCTTCCTCACCTCTTCCCCACCGCTGAAGTCCTCATGTGGCGATTCCCAGCGTCCCCGCTCTGGACATGGGATTACAGCTCCGGCTCCTCTTCCCAGTGCATCATCAACATGTTGTTTCCAGGGTCATAAATTTGCACTGTGATGAGACACAACCAGATGTTAGGATACGTGAAGCGACTGGCGAAGCAGCCTGCCTGGCGCAGCCCCCACCTCCGGAGTCAGCCGCCCGCTAATGAGAAGCAGGTCTCTCGCCTTGAGCTGGGCCAGGACAGACGGAGAGCATCCCCAGGAGCAACCACTGAGCTGCCATCTCGACGCCCTTCCTGCTCTCAGTGCCCAGGGAGCATCTCCAGGGCCGGATTCAGGCACTTTGGTGGTTATTGGCTTCTGGCAGCCATCTGGAATGATAGTTTGGGCCGGCACAGGGCGGGGGAACACCCAAGGCCATGGTCCTCCTTGCTAGCAAGGAAGCTGGTTACAATGCTGTGTGATCCTTTATCATGTAAAAATACTTCTGAGATGCATGTTATGGATCATTTGAGTGGCTGAACAGGCTGTTTTATATTGGAGAGACTCGTGGGGAAGTGAGGTCAGGATGCTAAGCTGGTGCCCTCTGCAACAAGCCACTGTTGGGTTGTGATGCCTGTTTCCAAGCAGCTCCAGCCCATGTGTCCCCATGGCAGTGAGGTTCCCGAGTCCCCTGGGTGGGCAGGGAGCTGGGGTTGGGGAAGGTGGCACTGAAAAGCAGATGAAGGGCTATTTGCAGGGAATGTGTTGGCCATGGGCTGTGAGGATCCTCAGGACGGCTGCAGCTTTTGGATGATGTCTGCATTAAACACACAACCCTTGTAAGCTCTGTCCTCATGTCCCTTGGTACACATTCACTGGGTGGTATTTTGGGACATGCACTAAGCACTGAGGGATCCACACCCTGATTGCAGCCCCTGGGTACGACCCTCCTGTGTTTTTTTATACATAGTGTCCTTTTTCACTGTGGTGATCCCTGCTGCCCTGGGTGCAAGCCTGAGCCCTGTGTTGGGCTGACACGGCTCTGTGTGCTCATTCACAGCACAAGGTCATTGCCTGACTGTGGGGTGAGTCTCTAGGCTTAACAATGATCCAGCGTGGAGATCTGGCCTTACAGCTACTTATCTTTTCCTTCACCTTCCCCAGACCACCTGGGCACCGATGGTATTTCCTCACATGCATGCTCCCATGGTATAGGGTTGGGCAGGTCTGCTCCTTCCTCTTAGCATCCAGGCAAGCACAGAGAGGAGAGAAGAGCTATTGGAAGCAAAAGGAGCGTGTTTGTACCAGACCCAAGAACTACATTTTGGCCAGGACATCTTCAGAGGCTGCTCCTCAGTTGGAGGTTCAGCAACAGCCTCCACACTGGAGAAGAAGGAAATGGAGCTTCTTAAGTCCTTGGAGGGAACAAAACATTGTGTTGCCTGTGGCTGCAGGTTTCCCTTGTAGTCTAGCCATCCCGTCGTCTTTGCCACCAGCCCGAGGTAATTTCCAAAGGCTGTGCTGCAGGGGTGGGATCAAGCAGTCCTTGGGCATGTTCCCACCAGCCCTTCTCAGTGACACAGGGGAGAGTGAGTGGTGTGGCTCTGCTCAGCCCCTCTGGAGGAGCCATCCGTGGACCCAGATGACTGTGCAGGGTTTCACATCCTCTGGAAAAGCTACAGCCCTTCCCATAGGAAGGCCAGGTGAAACAGGGCTTCCTGCCAGCAGCTCTTGGGGTTGCACCTCGGTGCCCCAAGCTTGTCCAGGGAAGGAGGGGATGTCCTGTGACACGGGGTGGGGAGGCCTCTGCGTCCCTGCCATGCTGCAGAACACCCACCCCATTGTGAGGCAGCACATTGGAGGGAGTTTGGGTTAAAAGGGGTTAACAGCTCTCTGCTGTAACACATGATTGGTCTTTATGAGGTTGAAACTCTTGTCTGTTTGAGGCCTACAGATGATGCTAAAGAGCACAATAATGACAGCAATTCAAAGCAATCTAATTATGCAAACGGGAGGCTAAACAATTTCATCATCCTTAAATTAGATTGTCCTAATGAGATAAAGACACCAATTAATCCTGAATTAATTTCAATAGCCTATTTCAGGCAAACACTTTAATATGCAAATGTAAATGAGAAACAAAGCCTACTGTAGAATGCCAGAGTTCAAAACCTCTCTCTGCACAGCTGCAGCGGGTGTAAATAGTGTCTAATGAGTTTGCATGGAAAGACACAACCAGTTGAAAATTTTAGACTTCATAAAGCACAGCCGGTGCCGCAGGTACGTCGCGGTGCTGCGCCGGGCGGGAGGAGAGGGAGGGCTCGCTCGGCTGATGCCGGAAAGGCCATCAGCCACTCTCCGCAGGCACACGCGGGACGGGTCCAGCCGCCGCTGCCACGGGATGAAGGGCTTTAACAAGATGCTGCTCCGTAAAGCCAAACGCTTCACGCTGAGTACCTGGCCGGCCGCCTTTCTACGATGCAGAGATGATTTTAATTAGCTGTTGCATAATTGTTTTAAATTAGCCATTTTGTTTTGAACTCACACGCACACACACACACACACAGAATCCACTCCTTGGTTTTTTTTTTTTTCTCCCTCCTAAGCATTTGGCAGTGGAAAGGGTAGAGCCTGGGATTTAGTTTACAGATGAATCCAACACTGTCCTTAGTATCTCTTGCCTTGCTCTCCTGCTGCAACAAAGTTCTCAGGGCCTGACTGAGGTCTGACTTCCAATTTACACTTTGCTTTAATTACAGGCACGGGACAGGGGGCTGCACAGGGCACTGCAAAGGCATCCATGGGAAATGATGGTGTTGATGGTGAGTTTCAGGTCTGAGTTTTTCCTGATGCTGTGTCTTCTCTCCGGCAGGTCCCAGGAACATGGCCCAGAGGAAGCTGTTGTAAACAAACAGACCAAAGAATAACAAAACCAAACTGTCCCAGAATGAGCACCTCTTGGATAATTTATCCCTCTACCCCTTCTTCTGCCAAATCCATCCTGGGCTGCTGTGAGGGAATAATGTTAGAATCACAGAATGATTTGTGTTAGAAGGGACCTCAAAGACCATCTTGGTACAAACCCCGGCCATGGGCAACTCACACTAGACAGGGTTGCTGCAAACCCCATCCAATCTGGCCTTGAACACTTCCAGGGATGGGGCAGCCACAGCTTCTCTGGGCAAGCTGTGTCAGTGCTCCATCACCCTCACAGTAAAGAATTTCTTATCAATCTCCATTCTAACCCTGCCCTCTGGCAGTGGAAAAACATTCCCTTTCATCCTCTCACTTCATGCCCTTGTCCAAAGTCCCTCTCCCCAGGCCTCTTGTAGCCCCTTTAGGTACTGGAAGGACCCTAAGATCTTCTCCAGGCTGAATGACCCCAACTCTCCAAGCCTGTCTCTATAGCAGAGGTGCTCTCCAGCCCTGCAGTGTAATCCCAAGATGGTTTGTGTCCTTCCAAAAGTATTTCCTTGTACAGGATGACCCTTTAAAATGCCCAGTGCTTCTTTCAATTTCCACGAGGTTTATCCTCAGCATCACCCAGTAGCAGCAGTGTGTTAAGGGGACAGCCTGGGAGGAGATGTCCAGAGAGATGTCCTCTGCAAAACTGACGCTTCTCTTGCCCTTCTGCTTTCTCCCGTAGCCTTTCCATCAACTCCTGACAAGCTAATATGTGGACTGGAACGAAGATACTTTTCTTTTTGATTTCTTCTTGGTGGGACAAAGCTGAACACCAGTGGTTGACCTCCACCAAGCAGACACGGTGAGTCGCTGTGCATTGAAGGGAATTCCCTTTTTGTCTTGGCACCATGTGCCAAATATCCTACACAGATATTTCATGAAGCAATGAGATCCTGTCCTGCTCATATCACTTCTTGCAAGGGCTTTCTGGTACCAAATAATATCCTTGCTGCTTATTGTCTCCCCCTCCTTCACTTAAGAGGGCACTGCGGGTTGTGGACAGGAATTTCAGCATTTCTACAGTAAAACCTTGGGTGACCATCATTTGTGCAACACGGCATTTAATCCTTACTGAGTGGGCCATGAACATCCCTCATCCCTTTCCATTTTTCCAGCCTTAATGTGCATGGTGGTTTACTGACAGATGAATTGAGACAGTGAAAGGGCTGATGGCCCAGAGCTCTCAGCGTGCCAGCAGATCTGGAGATCTTCTATCACACATGTTTGTCCTTGGAAAAAAGACAATTGACTCAGTAAATTGCTTAATCTCTGGCACGCTGGGTACCAGTGCTGTCTTTTCTACTGGAGCCTGGGAGATGATTTTTTTTTCCCAAAGCATTCAGCACTGCCTGGGCTCTGCCCTCATCAGCAGGGTAGTGTGAGCTTTAGCTCATCTGGAGATGCCATGCCATAGAGGGGACCTAGGCAAAAGCTCAGAGCTGCTGCTTCTCCCAAACTTGCTCCCAGTCGGAAGAGCAAACCCCTCCTTGCCACTGCCACGGGGTACAGGCATTCCTGGGAGCAGGAATGCAGATTTAGTGGCTCTCAGAGACAAGGCACTGGGTTATCTGGGTCTTTGGTCTGACCTGCGACAGTCAGGGTGTTCCCCAGACCTGGACTGGTACCTGTCAG
The DNA here is from genome assembly GCF_003031625.1 of Empidonax traillii. NCBI lineage: Eukaryota > Metazoa > Chordata > Aves > Passeriformes > Tyrannidae > Empidonax > Empidonax traillii. The sequence continues at coordinate 1,017,430 of NW_020955667.1, read as the reverse complement.
GAGAGAGGGGATGGGCTGGGGGGAGCCCAGGGTGGGGAAGCTGTTAGCAGACACAAGCTGCATCCAGAAGAGAATGACAGATCTCAGCCTAGGGCTGTGGTTTCCTGTTAATTAATACCAGATCTGCACATTACCCCGTCACCCCATGGGAGGAATTGGGTCTGAATCAGGGGTGAGCACATGATCGCGTTTTTGCCAAATTATCTGGCTCCTACAATATGGTGTGCACCTGGCTCCCCGCCAACAACAGGAGCACAAAACAATACCTGAATCAGCAGAAAGTCTTCTGGCCCCTTTGGAGATCTTGTGAAGCAGCAGAAAGAGTTTATATCTGTTCAGCACTTTGCATTGTTTTCAGCCTTGGACTGGGTGCCGTAAAACTGGATTTATGGCTGTGAGGAAGCATGGCCAAAGGAGCGCTGCCTCTCATGCCAGTGCAGTTCAAAACCAGAGGTGGGGATGGGTCCAAAAGCAACTCCTTCTGACTCTCCATCCAGACATGAGCTTTGTTGCCTGGATCCGTCTGTTGTTGAAGCTTGGTGATCCCCGGAGGAGCTGGGCGTGCTGCTGAGATCCCGAAACGGGAATGCTCAGTCATGTTCTAGTTAAAGGGCTCTAACAGTCAGCCAGGGGACTTGTAAAAATGTTACCACAGGGTCTCCTGTTTATTCTGCCACTCTCTGTACTCAGCTCACACATTAAAAGATGGTATTTTTTTAGCTGCCAGTGCTGCTGTCTGAAGAATCCAGCTGTTTTCTTTCCCCCTCTGAAATCATGACATTTATAATCAGCATTTAGTGGAAAGCCTCCCAAGTGGTACACTCTGCTCTGGTACTCAGCGAGGTGGTGTGGGCTTGTGGGGATGCTGGTGAGTGTGCGCCCTCCCCCTCCTCCAGCCTGGGCTCACCCACCTGGGCTGGTGCTCAGGCTGCCGTGCTGGGGATGAGCTCACACCCAAAAAACCACGCAGCCAGCTGGGATTGGCAATAGGCTGTCATTCAGCTCACCAGGGGCCCGGGCATGAAAATAATGCTCAGACTTCCAGCTGCCCTAGCAAGCAGGACTCTCCTCGTTTTCTTCATGCACCCCTCTGCCAGAGAAAAGAGGCACAGGGACCAGCTTGGGTACCCAGTGCTGCCTGTGGCTCTCTGTGCCTACCTAGAAGCTCCCAAGGTGAAGAGAGAGGGAGCCAGGGAGTTCTCTGTCCTGACATAGTTTTTGGGAGGTGAGTGCTGGGATGAAAAATCAGATGCAGAGTAACAGCAGTCTCCTGATCTTCCCGTTTTCCAGAGGAAAAGACACATCTATCTCCATTCCAACTCTCCCCAGTCCCTCCCAAAAAAACCCTTGCAAGAGCACCCTTTGCTCTCCCACCTTGTACCAACCCAAGGGGAAGTCTTTACATTCCTTGCATGTGGAAACCCACTGCTTTACACCTGTAAAAGTGAGGTTGGGGTGGAGAGAAGCGGCCTGGATGCCAAAGGTGGTCTCAGAAGAAATTAAGCCACAGTGCACCAGCAGCAGGTTGGTTAGTGATGAGCTGTCTGAGGTGCAGCAGAAAATCTGCATAAAATATTCCTCATGGAGCTCGGGTAGCTGGTTCCAGCCCAGATAACAGTCTGACAGTTGCTGAGGAAGGATGCCTCTAACCTTCACAAAACTGAGAGGACAGCAGAGAAATGAGCCAGGCAGGGGTGTCCCGAAAATCACAGCCTCAGTGGTTTGGATGTGTTTTGCTCTGCAGCAGAGTTTGGGTGGTGGAAGGAAAACGAGCAAAATGCCAGGAGGAACACGTGTGGTGGGCCAGGGGGGTGTATCTGTCAGGGCTGTACAAGTCCCTTGCAGAAAGAGATCTTTGCAGAAGTTGGGTCCTGGTGGTCCTGGAGAGGAGGAGATGCTGTTGCTGCTGGATATACTCTGTGCCACACAAAGGGCACGGGTTTGGTGACAGCCACCCAGAATAGGTCCAGTGAGACTAAAATGTGGCAGTCCAGCCCCCATGGGATGACATCCACCAGCTCTTACCGTTCTTCAGGGGCTGCTCTCACTCAAATGAGGGTGAAACTTTTTGGGACAACCATTTCTATCATAAAAGGGCTCTTTGGAGGCACATAAGGTTCTGTGCATTGGACTGCATTTTTATGATTCAGCTTCTGCCAGGTGATATCTGCTCAGGCTGGTCTGCAGAGGAGCTGTGCAGGTCTCCAGGCACCTCGAGGGGGCTATGCTGGCTCTACCTTTCTTCTGTACAGCCCTATAGTTTCCTTCACCCTGTTTTCTACCCTGCTCTATTTCTCTACTGGGAGGCAAACCTCTAAGTCCAGGCTTTCTAAGAGCTATTTCACTCCTCTGTTGTTGTGAAGGGTGAACAAAAGGGGAAAGCAGAGTATTCCTACAGCTAAACAACCCATGTTTGGATGACTGGGGCTGGGGTCTTGAGGATCTTTCCTAGCTGGAGTTTTGTGGAATGGGGAACTCATGACATTATTTGGGAAACACTGTTTTGTTGTGAGTTTTAATGCAAGCAACGATCCTTGTAGCAAAAAATTTTGCCAGGCTCATCACACCAAGATAATCTGACATCTAGCATGGGACACCTGAATGCTCAAAGGCAAATGCCCTCTTCTATTCTCACAGCTCTTTTGGTTTGCCAAACCACATATTTGGTCTATGCCTCAGAACAAAAGTCACGAGGGCTAGTACTCTGGGCAGACCCTGCTGCATAACCCTCACGCTGAATAATCCAGTTTGTACATCCAGCTTTCAGCCAGGTTTTTCCTGCAGAGCCCAGGCGAGGTGGCATCTGGCTGTCCCTGGGTGAGTTGCTTCCAACCAGCACCGGTGGAAGGCAGCGCTTGTGACACTGAAACCCACCCCCCCCAAAAAACTAAACAAAAAAAAAAAAAACCTAACCAAGAGGAGGATCAGCTCTTCATCTGGAATGGAAATAGAGCTGGTGAAAGGACGGATGTTTTCTCTTTTGCCTTGAGGTTAGAAAACAGCAGGAAACCCTTGCTTGAAGAAAAGGCACATGGCCACCAGTATGACTTGTGCAGGCTCTGCTGCCTTGAAGTCAGTCTGGAAACAGAGTTTTGTGGTGGATAAAATTTCACAGACTTTTCCATGGTTTCAGACTGCAGCTTTTCTTGTGCCTGGCTTGCAGCTAAAGTGTGATTTTTGCCATATTTGCACAAGCTTGGGAGGTGGTGGTCATGCAATTGGGATCTTGGGGCTGGGTGAGGCAAATACTGGTTTATCTCTACAGCTTTACATGTGGCAAGGCAAAATATCCATGTGGGAAAGAGTTTGCAGGAGCAGCCAAAGCCTTTGTTTTTGTCCAGGCACCCAAATCCACAAAGCCTTTGGAAAGTAAGTGATCCCTTAACCAGCGACCCCACAGCCTGCAGGACTAAGTTTGCCTTTCTAGCTTATTAATAAGCATCTTTTGCGAGTAACCAAGATGTATTGAGTTGGGACTCCCTGAGTGCGAGCCAGCCAGAGATAGCTTTGACTTTTCCTTTTTTTAATTTACCTTGTGGGGCTGTGGGAAATGAGCAATCCTTCTGGCTGTCAATATTGCCAGCAGTGCTACCACTGCCATGACAAGGAGAGGGGGGCTGGCGGGGGCTGGAGGAACCAGGCACCCCGGGACTGGCGTCTCAGCCTCGCGCCCAACCGGAGCTGACATGTCCGGCGTGACAAGACTCAAGCCGACGGCATTCTTGAAGCTCCCAGAAAATGTCTCTTTTCTTCGGCTCTTTCCCCTTCCCAACTTTTCCAGACACATTATTCCCTTTATTTATCCTCCCTCAGCCCTTCTCCCTGCCTGAAGGCTCCTCCTGGGGGCTCAGCCCCTTTGTAGAGGGGGTCCTCTTCAGGCCTTGCCTCTTTGCAGGGGGAACCTCCACATTCCCGAAGCAGTGATGGTAGTGGGG
>NW_020955667.1:1008901-1012640 GCF_003031625.1 Empidonax traillii | reverse complement strand
GCTCTTTCCCCTTCCCAACTTTTCCAGACACATTATTCCCTTTATTTATCCTCCCTCAGCCCTTCTCCCTGCCTGAAGGCTCCTCCTGGGGGCTCAGCCCCTTTGTAGAGGGGGTCCTCTTCAGGCCTTGCCTCTTTGCAGGGGGAACCTCCACATTCCCGAAGCAGTGATGGTAGTGGGGAGCAGGGTAGCCCGTGGGGGGAATCTGCTCTGTGCAGTCGTGTAGGAGCTGCTGCCTTGTTCTGCATCCCTGCCTCTCCCAGCATCTCTCTTTCCTTTGCAATAGCAGCCAGGACTCTCAGTAGATGTGGTGCTTTTGGGATGACCTGGACTTGGTGGTGTCTTCTCCCGTGTTTCCAGGCCAGGGAGAAGGCAGCCTGGGCTGCTAGGTAGCCAGGTAGAGAAGGGAACCACCTGCATCTCAGTTAAGTGATAATTGAGTGATATAATTTATAATTCATTTCAGCTGGTGTGGCTGGAAGGAAGGAGATGAGAAGGTGATATAAAGAGCTCTCAGCAGCTTCCTTTTGCTTTCTGCCTCCCCTTCCTTGTAGCACTGAGTAGTGCTCAGTGTCCTGGGACCCTTCTTTGTGCGATGATGGAGATGTGGAGGACCACAGCCACTGGCCCCACAGGTATGACTCTTCTGCTTGTGTGTCACAAACTGTGTGTGGGGTATTGCACGGATGGAGGGATTGTCGTGGGGTGCTGCTTGGTTGGAGGTGGGGTGGGTTTTGTGGGAGTGCTGCCCAGGTTCCTATTGCTCTGGTGCATGTTACTTGTCTAGTGTTTCCCAAGCATGGGATGTTTTCCTCACCTGTTTTAAACTTACCTGCTTAGATGTGGGAGAGCATTTGGTGTCATTTGTGCTTCTCTGGTTGGGAGCAGGGTTTGAGCCCTCTTTGTTGGCACTTAGCCGGGCTGGGCTGTAGGGACTGCTTTGTGCTGCTTTTGCTGGGGCTTTGAGACACCCAGAGTTTAGGAGCAGCCCAGTTTTGGCTCTGTCTGTTGTGCAATAGAACCAACAGCAATAAACACACAAAGGGTCTTATCCTATTGCGTCTCTTTCTAACAATGTCATGTGAGAAATCCTTTATTGTGAGCTCACATCTCACCTTGTGTTGTACAAATGTCTTTTTTTGGGACTCCTGCACTGCAGATCCAGCCATGTGCTGAAGCAGGGGGGCGTGGGCCTTGTGAGGTTGGTTTTTTTGATGAAGCTGAAATCCCCTGTTTTGGGGATGGTGGTAAGAGAAAGAATGGAGAGGGCCATAGGGTTGAATGCTAACTCTGGGTGTATATTGCTCCTGGTCCAGCCCAGGGCAGCGTGGATGGGGAGGAACCCAGGACAGAGAAGGGAAGGGGCTTCTTGGTGTCCCACCGCATCTTGGTTAGGGACTGGGGAAGCACAGAGCCACGAAGCACCACCTGGTTTGCCAGGTCAGCTCTTAGATATCATTGCTGCTGCTTCCCACAGGCAGGCTGCAAGGAGAAAGGCTGATTTCTTGTTTCTTTCCCATCCTTGATCTCCTTACCGAGCTGCAAGAAGACACCTGGGAGGAACTTGTCACCCAGGTGGCTTTGGGAACCTCCTCTGATTGCTTCTGGAGGGAAAAGCCACCTGTCTTTTGGTGGTTTAATCATTTTACGTAGCCACCACAGCAGGGTCGCTCCTGTCTTGTACCCCACGTGTGGCAGGAGGCTCCGTCCCGGTGCCATTTGTCTTCCATACGTTCCATTTATCTCCGGTGAGGAGCTTCAGACCCAAACCATCTTAAGTGATCTACAAAAGACAGTGATAAGTACCTTCCCCCGTCATTACGGCTCCATTTTATCACGGTGGTGATAGCAATAATGGCGGTTGTAACCCCCATCAAGTCCACTTAACATGGTTCATTTTCAAAAGTCACTCAATGCCTCCTGACAGTCCGGCTGGGCGGTATGAAAAGATCATTTAACCCTGATGATCCGAGGGAGCTGGCGAGTGGTAAAAGGAGCCCTGGCAGCCGGAGAGAAGCCGGCATGGGGCAGGCAAGGGAAGACCATTGATTTTGTGACAAGGGGCAAAACCACTGTCAGCGCGGAGCGGTGCAGTGTGGGGGGACATTTCAATTAGCACCGGCGGGAGAAATCCCAGGGAAGGCAGAAAAGCCTGAGCTGCCTCGCCTATTTTTTTTTTTTTTTTATAACAGTGAAAAATGAACCCAAAATTAGAATCCCTATTAACAATTAGCGTAATTAAAGGAGACACGTTATAATTTCAGCAGAAAGGCGCTTTATGATGATACGGTGGCCTGAGATAATTACACCCAGCGCTTGGCTGAGGCGAGTGGTAAATGGACGGCACGGTGGCCCACCTGCCACTCACCCAGCACTGCTATTATCCTGCCTGATGTTGCTCCAGTCCTGCCTCACTGCTAAAAGTAAAGCCATTCTCTTGTGACCTCGGACTCACTTAGAAATTGTTCCTCAAGTGCATTTGGTTTTAGAGGTTGGGGAGGGGGATGAGTGTTCCAGTTCGCAGCAGAGGCACGAGGTGCCCCACTGGTGGTGGTTGCTGCCATTCAGGCTGTGCCAGTGGCTGGGTTTGCAATCATGGAGGGGACCCCATGGCAGAGATTATCTTCCCATCTGCCTCACCCACCCATGTCAAACATACAGCTCTGACTTGCTGCCAAGTTCAGTGTGAACTTCTCTATGAAGGCATCCAGCCCTCTTGCCAATGCCAAGTCCCAGCCCCAGCACCCCTCTGTGTGTGTGCTGTTCCTCCCCAGACTGGAAGGGGGTAAAGCCAAGCCCTGGGTTATGAGCTGTTCCCCCTTCCTTGCCTACCCAAGGGCTCCCACCACCCACCAGGGACAGCTTGGGGACCACAAGCTGGCAGCTGTCACCTGCCACAGGTGAGGTGCCTACCAATGCTTTGAAAGCAAAGTCACTCAAATTTGGCAAATGAGCAGTGCACGCTCTTGCTTTCAGGTTAGCTTATCTGAATAATTACATGAGCGGAGCTATCCCAGAGTGTCTTGGAATATGCAGAAATACATTCCATCTGTGTATGCCACAGCATCAAAGTCAAAGAGCTCTCTGAAAGGAGGTCAGTCTCACTAACATTTTAATTTGGGGTGGGGAATGGTGGAAGAAACACTAAAAATCAGAATTATGTGCTGCCAAAATGACCCATTTGGGTTTAGGCCCAAAAGCTCGAATGTTGAGGGCTTTTTTTGGATTTGAGATCATTTGGGATTATAGTTTACATAAGACAATGCAAAGCTTGAAAGCGTTCAGCTGGAAGCAGAGCTGTCAATTTTGTGGCAAAGAAGTGCTTTGATCACCAGGAGAGGAATTGTTTTGAGTTTTTCCTCTACTGTGGATCTAGAGCTTGCTGGGGAGGTTTTCTCTGTGTTTGGAGCAAAGTCAGGAGAGTGGATTTTTTTTGCAGTCTTCACTTCTCTAGTTGCCTTCCCTGGTTTTCGGGAGGATAAACACAGGAGCTCTCAGGCTCCTGAGTGCTGGCAGTGTCAGCAGTGCTGCTCCATCCCAGGGCAGGGAGTGGGACCGTGCTGGGGCTGGAGCCGTTTGCTCCCGACGGGAGGCAGTTACTGGCAATTTACAGCGTGTTCAAGGAAGTCCCTCGGAACGGGGTTTAAGAGTTGTTGAGTCAACATGAAACAATATATCAGTTAATGAAGTTTAATAGCACTGAATAAGAACTGCACTGCGGCTCTGGGATCCTCTTGCA
>NW_020955667.1:1005138-1008880 GCF_003031625.1 Empidonax traillii | reverse complement strand
GCTCTTTCCCCTTCCCAACTTTTCCAGACACATTATTCCCTTTATTTATCCTCCCTCAGCCCTTCTCCCTGCCTGAAGGCTCCTCCTGGGGGCTCAGCCCCTTTGTAGAGGGGGTCCTCTTCAGGCCTTGCCTCTTTGCAGGGGGAACCTCCACATTCCCGAAGCAGTGATGGTAGTGGGGAGCAGGGTGGCCTGTGGGGGGAATCTGCTCTGTGCAGTCGTGTAGGAGCTTCTGCCTTGTTCTGCATCCCTGCCTCTCCCAGCATCTCTCTTTCCTTTGCAATAGCAGCCAGGACTCTCAGTAGACGTGGTGCTTTTGGGATGGCCTGGACTTGGTGGTGTCTTCTCCCATGTTTCCAGGCCAGGGAGAAGGCAGCCTGGGCTGCTAGGTAGCCAGGTAGAGAAGGGAACCACCTGCATCTCAGTTAAGTGATAATTGAGTGATATAATTTATAATTCATTTCAGCTGGTGTGGCTGGAAGGAAGGAGATGAGAAGGTGATATAAAGAGCTCTCAGCAGCTTCCTTTTGCTTTCTGCCTCCCCTTCCTTGTAGCAGTGAGTAGTGCTTAGTGTCCTGGGACCCTTCTTTGTGCGATGATGGAGATGTGGAGGACCACAGCCGCTGGCCCCACAGGTATGACTCTTCTGCTTGTGTGTCACAAACTGTGTGTGGGGTATTGCACGGATGGAGGGATTGTCGTGGGGTGCTGCTTGGTTGGAGGTGGGGTGGGTTTTGTGGGAGTGCTGCCCAGGTTCCTATTGCTCTGGTGCATGTTACTTGTCTAGTGTTTCCCAAGCATGGGATGTTTTCCTCACCTGTTTTAAACTTACCTGCTTAGATGTGGGAGAGTATTTGGTGTCATTTTGTGTTTCTGTGGTTGTGAGCAGGGTTTGAGCCCTCTTTGTTGGCACTTAGCCAGGCTGGGCTGTAGGGACTGCTTTGTGCTGCTTTTGCTGGGGCTTTGAGACACCCAGAGTTTAGGAGCAGCTCAGTTTTGGCTCTGTCTGTTGTGCAATAGAACCAACAGCAATAAACACACAAAGGGTCTTATCCTATTGCATCTCTAACAATGTCATGTGAGAAATCCTTTATTGTGAGCTCACATCTCACCTTGTGTTGTACAAATGTCTTTTTTGGGACTCCTGCAGTGCAGATCCAGCCATGTGCTGAAGCAGGGGGGCATGGGCCTTGTGTGGTTGTTTTTTTGATGAAGCTGAAATCCCCTGTTTTGGGGATGGTGGTAAGAGAAAGAATGGAGAGGGCCATAGGGTTGAATGCTAACTCTGGGTGTATATTGCTCCTGGTTCAGCCCAGGGCAGCGTGGATGGGGAGGAAGCCAGGACAGAGAAGGGAAGGGGCTTCTTGGTGTCCCACCGCATCTTGGTTAGGGACTGGGGAAGCACAGAGCCACAAAGCACTACCTGGTTTGCCAGGTCAGCTCTTAGATATCATTGCTGCTGCTTCCCACAGGCAGGCTGCAAGGAGAAAGGCTGATTTCTTATTTCTTTCCCATCCTTGATCTCCTTACCTAGCTGCAAGAAGACACCTGGGAGGAACTTGTCACCCAGGTGGCTTTGGGAACCTCCTCTGATTGCTTCTGGAGGGAAAAGCCACCTGTCTTTTGGTGGTTTAATCCTTTTACGTGGCCACCACAGCAGGGTCGCTCCTGTCTTGTACCCCACGTGTGGCAGGAGGCTCCGTCCCGGTGCCATTTGTCTTCCATACGTTCCATTTATCTCCGGTGAGGAGCTTCAGACCCAAACCATCTTAAGTGATCTACAAAAGACAGTGATAAGTACCTTCCCCCGTCATTACGGCTCCATTTTATCACGGTGGTGATAGCAATAATGGCGGTTGTAACCCCCATCAAGTCCACTTAACATGGTTCATTTTCAAAAGTCACTCAATGCCTCCTGACAGTCCGGCTGGGCGGTATGAAAAGATCATTTAACCCTGATGATCCGAGGGAGCCGGCGAGTGGTAAAAGGAGCCCTGGCAGCCGGAGAGAAGCCGGCATGGGGCAGGCAAGGGAAGACCATTGATTTTGTGACAAGGGGCAAAACCACTGTCAGCGCGGAGCGGTGCAGTGTGGGGGGACATTTCAATTAGCACCGGCGGGAGAAATCCCAGGGAAGGCAGAAAAGCCTGAGCTGCCTCGCCTATTTTTTTTTTTTTTATATAACAGTGAAAAATGAACCCAAAATTAGAATCCCTATTAACAATTAGCGTAATTAAAGGAGACACGTTATAATTTCAGCAGAAAGGCGCTTTATGATGATACCGTGGCCTGAGATAATTACACCCAGCGCTTGGCTGAGGCGAGTGGTAAATGGACGGCGCGGTGGCCCACCTGCCACTCACCCAGCACTGCTATTATCCTGCCTGATGTTGCTCCAGTCCTGCCTCACTGCTAAAAGTAAAGCCATTCTCTTGTGACCTCGGACTCACTTAGAAATTGTTACTCAAGTGCACTTGGTTTTAGAGGTTGGGGAGGGGGATGAGTGCTCCGGTTCACAGCAGAGGCACGAGGTGCCCCATCGGTGGTGGTTGCTGCCATTCAGGCTGTGCCAGTGGCTGGGTTTGCAATCATGGAGGGGACCCCATGGCAGAGATTATCTTCCCATCTGCCTCACCCACCCATGTCAAACATACAGCTCTGACTCGCTGCCAGGTTCAGTGTGAACTTCTCTATGAAGGCATCCAGCCCTCTTGCCAATGCCAAGTCCCAGCCCCAGCACCCCTCTGTGTGTGTGCTGTTCCTCCCCAGACTGGAAGGGGGTAAAGCCAAGCCCTGGGTTATGAGCTGTTCCCCCTTCCTTGCCTACCCAAGGGCTCCCACCACCCACCAGGGACAGCTTGGGGACCACAAGCTGGCAGCTGTCACCTGCCACAGGTGAGGTGCCTACCAATGCTTTGAAAGCAAAGTCACTCAAATTTGGCAAACGAGCAGTGCACGCTCTTGCTTTCAGGTTAGCTTATCTGAATAATTACACGAGCGGAGCTATCCCAGAGTGTCTTGGAATATGCAGAAATACATTCCATCTGTGTATGCCACAGCATCAAAGTCAAAGAGCTCTCTGAAAGGAGGTCAGTCTCACTAACATTTTAATTTGGGGTGGGGAATGGTGGAAGAAACACTAAAAATCAGAATTATGTGCTGCCAAAATGACCCATTTGGGTTTAGGCCCAAAAGCTTGAATGTTGAGGGCTTTTTTTGGATTTGAGATCATTTGGGATTATAGTTTACATAAGACAATGCAAAGCTTGAAAGCGTTCAGCTGGAAGCAGAGCTGTCAATTTTGTGGCAAAGAAGTGCTTTGATCACCAGGAGAGGAATTGTTTTGAGTTTTTCCTCTACTGTGGATCTAGAGCTTGCTGGGGAGGTTTTCTCTGTGTTTGGAGCAAAGTCAGGAGAGTGGATTTTTTTTGCAGTCTTCACTTCTCTAGTTGCCTTCCCTGGTTTTCGGGAGGATAAACACAGGAGCTCTCAGGCTCCTGAGTGCTGGCAGTGTCAGCAGTGCTGCTCCATCCCAGGGCGGGGAGTGGGACTGTAGGAAGTGGGACCGGCCAAAGCCTGCAGAGGATCGAGCTTCTAGCAACAACAGCTGCCCGGAATTGCCTGAGACCCAGCTGCAAGGAGTCAAGCCAGCCTTATCCTTGCAAACCTCTGCAAGATTCCCCTCTCCGGAGCCCCCAGAGACCACACCTTCCCTTCCTCCCCTAGCTATCCCTTCCCCCTG